>NC_048898.1:8806040-8831868 GCF_011077185.1 Oxyura jamaicensis
GGGCGGGTCCCCGGTTTGGTGGGCTATCTTACCTGGGCCGGGCGCCCCGCCCCCCCCCGCGGTCTTTTACACACCCCCCCCCCCCCCCCCCCCCCAAAAGGAAGTTGTAATGAGAAATTTGAGATGTACAGTTACACCCCAAAATGACAGACACAGGTATTTTATAAGATATTGGTTTTTAGTTTGGTACCTTTTTCAAGTATTATACATTTAGCATAGTAGCACCTGAAACTGGTTTTGGAACGTGAGTTGTTTCTAAAAGACCGCTGCAGTTCTCAGCAATCACAAACTTGCTGCTTGGGAAGAAACAGAGTAAAAAGTGTTTCCTATGTTTCCTGTCACTGACAGATTAGAACCATGAAGGCTGTTAAAAATTTCCTTATCCAATTTTGTCAATGCATATAAATTCTCCTGCAGTGTAAAAATGCAACATTGTTCTGAGAAGACCAATTATTCTCAAAGGATGACGTATGAGACCACAAAATCCACCTTTTTCTTCCAGTCTCAGGCCTTTGTACTAACTGCACTCTCACTTTACCAAATACTTTTTTTAGATTTCTATTTGTTTAAAACCACATTGAGAAAAGGCTGAAATAACGGGTATAACTATAAGGATTTGCAGTGGAAAATTTAGCAAAGGGATTCCTTTATGATAGCCCTCAGCGTTAATGGGAATGAAATGCCTTACTGCCAGGCCAGCAATTTGCAGATTAAAACACCTATCAACAGCCCCATGTGTTACAATATCCAGAAACTCAAATCAGTCACTAAGAAGGTCTACAAGACTATTCTAATATGGTTCCGATTGAAATATAAGGGGACTAAATCTTGTTTACACTGAAAATGATCTCAAAATGAAACTGCATTGCTGAGTTTCTTGCTCAGATGGGAGTATATCATTAAGTCTACACTATAAAGCAAGGAGAGTGTAACACTTTTTGACTAAGCTAATTCTGCTGGAAACTTTCTGCTGCTCAAAATCTCTTTATTTTTGTTCCTATAGGGAGACCTTTACCCTTCTCTGTCCCACAAATTTCATAACGTTATTAACCGGCACATAGATTTATTTTCTGAACATGGGCCACTAGATGGCAGAAAGTACTTGCAGCTTCTAGCTTGTACCTCCCCCAGACAACAATAGTGCTTTCATATATTCTAAACAGTGTAGTATGTAAAACTAAAGCATTTGAGACTATCCGAATCTTTATGTTACTATATGAATCTTTGGATTTTTTTTTTTATTATTTATTTTTTTTTTTTTTTCTGGAAGGAAAATATCCATTGACAGTAAATTAAGAGCTGATGAGAAGAATTCCAAATTCCTCAGTAGCAAGGAATCAGCTTCTTCCTATGGCTGTTAAGAAACCTCTTCTACAATTCTCCCAGGATAACAATAGTCCTGTTGTTTCTCGCCTACTATGAGAGAATCTGAGGGCTCAAGGAAACCAGGTGATAGAGTTTGAGTTACTGAATTATTTGAAGTATTCACTCTTGAACAGTTAAGGGTCAGTTGACAGAATACTGATATTCTGAGAAGCTGTTCTCTGACATACTGAATGTTAGTGCTTGTTAGAAGCAAAGAGCCCCTCTTAGCTGCTGCATATATGTTGGAAGACTTTGGAAATACATAAACATGCAAGGTGAATTTATATGGCAGTAGCTACTAAGAAAAAAGCTGTTCATAACAGGTTAGAGATATAGTAAGATAATAGTCCTCTTTTAATAACAATAGCTAAAATCTCATAGTTAGTGAAGCAGTTCTAATGTATCTCAATGAAACTATTTTAAAATGATTCCAGCCTGTTCACATAGAGAAAATGTGGGAATAAATCCACCCTTTAAAATTAAATGATAATGGCTGAAAAGTTAGTTCACTATGGAGAAATCAGAGCAGTTGCAAATGCCCAATATTTGTCATTTTTCAATAATTCCCTTGGCAACTGGGAAAAGAAAAATAAATGTTGCTTTCCTTTTACAGTGGCAAGTGGAAAAAGTAGTGTAAAAGAAATAGATGAAGATAGAGAGACAAAGACCCATCCCTAGTGTTTATCCTTCAAAGGAGTCTAGATTAACCTGAACCCAGATAAATCATATGCTGTCTACAATGGTTGGAATAAACAAACGGGGAAATGTCAAACAGAACATTGATATTATGAGATTAAGGGTGAAAAAGTGGAAAAATTTGTAACCTGAACTTACTAACTAAAGACGATCATTAAACAAACAAACAAAAAGACATAAAAATGGCACCTGACCTGCATTTACTTTTGGATCTCTGGATTTGAATATCTGACCATTTTGTTAGGCCCTCTGCGGTATACAGCGTTTTTCTTTGCATGAACAAGAATTGGCTCTTAGGGGAGGGAGAATCCTTTCACAAAACCGAGTGAGCTAGAAGTCACCTTATTTAATTACAGAGCCTCATAGGTAGGAGCCTTTTGAACTCACCAATTAGAGATGAAATATTGCCTTCTAATTTAGCCTAGCTTAATACCATAGTACATAAATAGCAACAGCCCCAGGGTTTAAAGAGATTGGATATAAACTCTCTGTTCTGAAATCTTTAAATACTGTTTACCATTCCCAAGTGAAAAAAGAAGCCTCAGGCTAAGGTGGGATACAGTTTTATGAAACAGAAAAGTTGTTGATGCTGTAGTATAATAAAGTTTTATCAAGAAGGTGCATTAGATTCAACTCTGATCTCAATAAAAAGAATAAAATGAGAGATCACCAGGGTGATCCCAGTAGATTCCTATATATCTACTTCAAGCATACCAATAATCAGCACGTGTTATTCTATGCAGTAGAGTGTGAACTAACGGAGGAGTGTTAAGTAGAACATAATCTTATCACAACTTTATTGTCCAGAGAGATCTGTCTGCATTCTGAAACCTTTTCTTGCTCAGAAAAGCTTTCTACCTGCAAGCGCCTTAAAACTATATATCTTGTATTTGCTCATCACTTTGTTGGCACTGTGATTTCCTGTGCAGGAGACCTGGCTTCTGTTCCCAAATCCACCCTCTCTGATTTGGGCAAAACGCTTCAACTCTCCAAGCTTCTGTTCCTCCTCAGACTGACAATCTTTCACTTGTTTTCCTTGCAAAGGAAAAACTGCTTTTAGTGCTAGTGTACTTGGCAGAGTGAGGGAGTTTCTCAGGCAGTAACTTCAGTCCTACACAATGCTAGATCTGATCTTTTGAAAAGAGCAAGTGCAAATGGAAAACTCAGTATGTACAGGCTCTAGCTTCTGCTTATTTTTATGTGATAAAGCTCCACCCAAGATTAAAGCCTGGTACATACAAACACAGAGGCAGTCTCTGCACTGAAGATTTTATCTGATAGTCAAAGGGTGGAAGAAAGGAAGTGTAATATTTCTATTTTATACATGGGAACTGAGGCACAGAGATACTACACTTTGCTCAAAGTTATACAGGAAATCTGTGGCAAAGCCAAGAACAGAACTGAGATCTGTTTTAACCACAAGCCTGGCCTTCTTCTAAGTGCCGCTGCTTTTGTCTTGCTGGTTATGTGAGCTGAATTTGCTCCCTTACTGTTGCTTCCAGTGCGCTCTCTCTCTGTTCTGTGTGAGCTTATTTTTCTTCAGAAGATAGGAGTATAACTTTCTACAAATGATAAATAATAGTGACATCTGTGGAGAACATTGCATTTTAATGAATATAATGAGATCAAAATTTCAGCATAACTTCTTATTGAAATTATGGGGAATTCTGTCCAAAACTTCATTACGTGATCTGCTCTTTCAGTTTTAAACCTGTCTTAAACATACTACACAGCAGCCTTCTAAATTATCACAAAATTCTCAGATCCATTCCTGTTAGAAAATGAAGAGAGGTCTTTGAAAATGACTTCCATAAAATCTGTAAAAGCCAGTAGGCAAACATTTCTATAATGCACATGGATTAAAAGCCAGTGATTGTGCTGAAATCCTCGGCTTCAGTCCAGAATTAATGAATGATAATGGGACAGACCATAATTAATTGTCATCCGAAGCTTTGGTTATTTTTTTACTATCAGAAGAGAAGACTTTAAAATACTTCTTTGTTTCTTTTGGCATACTTAAAACAGCACCAGCACCAGTTCATTCCTACACCCCTGCCAACACTGAGCCTGCAAGCCGTCCTCCCTGGGTAACGGATGACTCCTTTTCCCAGAAATTTGCACCTGGAAAAACTACCACCACTGTCACAAAGAACATCCTACCGAGGGGTGCTCCAGTACCATCTCCTGCCTCAACTTCTGCTTACCCATCTCCAGTTTCAGCTTCTTCCCAGGCTCCTGCAATAGCCCGGGGAACAATTCAGAGGGCTGAGCGTTTTCCAGCCAGCAGCCGAACCCCTCTTTGTGGGCATTGTAACAGCATAATTCGGTAAGGTCCATGAGGTTTTGGAGAGGGATGAAGCAGAAAAGAAAATATCACAGGGAGACTGGTTATTGTATGTTAATATATAGTACCAGAGCATAAGACTCAGTTAAATTACCCAGCAGGGATGTCTGTTGTCTGCTTCATTAATTTAACATTTCCAGAACTCATTTAGCTATTGTGTGGTTCACTTTTTATCACTGCAAAGTTATACATGCTAATTGTTTGTTTCACGGATGCTGTGGCAAATCACTGTTTGCTTTTTAAACAAATTTCTGGTCCCTACAGTACTCCTTGAAGGAGGTACATACCACTATGTTGAGAGAGTTGGGGGGCAAGGGGAGCATGGTAGAGAGAAAAGGAATGAGACATCATTTTGGAACAGCAGCCAAATGTAATTGTTGCTTTTGTGTCTGGAGAAAGATAATGCCTACACTTTATTACCAGTGATTCATAGCATGCTTCTCCCTTCTCTCCCAATTCATTCTGCTGGACCAGTGCCCAGTGTTACCCTGTGGACTGCTAAGCAACTTGAAGTAAACCATGTTTAATGCAGTCTTACCCACTAAAAGGAGCTAGTTTTGTGATGTGGAACTGCTGCTTGTTGTCTTTTATATATTCTGAAATAAGAAGTCTCCAGTAATAAAAGAATGAAATCCTGATAGCTACACCTCATTACAATTGCAAGTAAATCACCAAAAGCAACTTGTCTTCCATACAATAAAACAGCAAGATAGTCTGACGCTTCTAGTACATGCAGGATGCAGCAGTCTCTCAAATGAAAAAGAAGGCAGGAGACAGGAGCTCTCATGAGGTGTAGGTGGGTAGGTTTGGAAATTTGCCTGCCTTTTCATACTTACAAAGAGTACCTTAATCTTCTGTCTTACATACCTCGCTCTGTCTTTTCCTGTTGTCTTTGCAGCTGGTCACAAAGATCACTTACAGCTTTGCAGATACAAAAACAATTGACTACTTTTCCAACAGTTGTTTATAAATGTAATATATGTGTCTAAACAATAATGAAATATTTTAACCAGTTGGCCAAGTTTTTAGTAATAATTTTGAAAAGTACCATTTCTGGTCAGGTTTTCTTTTAATATGCACCTTCATAGTTTTTCATTGCTTGTTATACATGGATGCAGTATCTAGCAAAATGGGTTTGTAAGCAGTATCACTCAATACCTTTGTGATACAAATTATGTTTGTTTACAGGGGTCCTTTCTTGGTCGCCATGGGTCGCTCTTGGCACCCAGAAGAATTCAACTGTGCTTATTGCAAGACTTCCTTGGCTGATATGTGCTTTGTGGAAGAGCAGAACAGCGTGTACTGTGAGCGCTGTTATGAGCAGTTCTTTGCACCAACCTGTGCCAGGTGCCACACCAAGATCATGGGGGTAAGCAAGAGAACCATTTCTCCAGCTACATGATTCACTGAAAATAGAAATAATTCAGACTGTAGACAATGAATGCAGATATTTAATTACTTCCCTTTTGGATAATAATTTCCTAGGCTGTTGATAATTTCAGAATGAAAAACACATTTTATAACAAATTTTATGTATCCAAAATCAGAAATATTTCTGTCCTTTACTTAAGTCTTACAGTGTGTAATCCAATTACAATCTCCCAGGTGTAAATACATAACACTTTCTGGATTGTTCTTTGCTATCGAACACACAGCATATTTCTCTTACTTATCTTTTCCTTATTTTTATGTTTCCTTACCTATCTTTTCCTTATTTTTATTTTTATACAAGACTTAGTCTAAAGCTCCATGGAGAAGTCAGGAATCTTAAAGAGGCCGATTGCTCTTGCTGCACCTCACTGTTAGCTAGCAACACAGCTGCTGAGAGTGATTCTGCTGACCTCTTCTGATTAAGAAAATAAAGAGTAAATAAAAAGATCTGAATTTCAGAAAGGCAAAAATAGATGCCTCTTTTTTTTTCTGAATACACTCATGCCTAGATGCAACTAAATGTACTCTACACATACCTTAAATGAGGAAGCAAGAAGTACCACGCTGGTTTTTACTGCTTAGCTGTAATCTTTTGATAACTGTCTAAATAGTGGTATTGACAGAGTAGATGCTTTTGCTTTTCTCTGCAACTGCCAATTAGGGATGGCAGTCTTAGACATTTATGGTGAAGCTCTGGCTCCAACCAAGTCTTGTTTGCTGCAGCAGGAGGAGTAATTTTATAGCAGAGTACTGACTTAACTTATCTAATTAATGCTGGCACAAATCAGTTCCCCGTTATGGATTTTCATCAGGAAAATAGCAAAGATGCCAGCTGCCTCTATTTATATTAATAAGATTTCTCAATCTGTTTCTTGCTTCTTAGCTCAGTGAGGTTCATAAATGGATCCAAACCTATTTATCAGTGATAACTGTTTTGCAAACAGTAACAGAGGTTAATGAATCTCAGTGGTGATTCTCTAATGAGATATATGGTAAACATAAATTAGACAATTTTGCCTATTCACTGGATTGAAAGCATGGAAATAGATTTCAGTCCCTTTTGTCTTAGTCAATGGAGATTTAAAATTGTTCAAAAGAGAATCAGAATCTACGTATTTAATCAGAAGCAACATAAAATCAGATGTAGATTCTCAGCTGCTTTAAATCAATGTTTCACTGAAGTTAACAAAGCTAAATAAAATTACTCCAGTTGAGCATCTGGTCCTTCGACATCTGGACAGAGATGCACTGTCAAGCATACTCCTGGGCACAAGTACAATTGACAAATTAGCAGGTAACTATGCATCAGAGCTCAGTACAACAGCTTTTGGACTTGCAGGACTTCTGTATGACAACATAAAAATGAATAGAGATTGCTCGGTACTGGATGGAAAAAAAAAACTGATAAAATCTGTTTTTTTCTGCTCAAGAAAAGGAGGTTTGTCAGAGTCTGGCTGATGACTCTCTGCATTAGTTCAGGAGAACATACGAATTTGGGTAACTTACGTTCGTGAATACTGTAAGCTGATATTCATGCCAGAAGTTGTTAAACCCTTGCATTGCTTCCAATCATTTATTCCTATCCTGCGTTACCCATTTCTTGGTGTTGGATAAACTTTTGTGTGGCTGTGGACACGACTAAAGAACTGCTAAGGGTTAAGGTAACCTAATAAAGGAAGGTGTGTTCCTTGGTTTAGTCACATAAATACTTGTTCATGAGTGTGGTATCTGTGTGTGGAGGAAGAAGCAATTGAGCATGGTGGGAGTCTAAGAACATCCCGTTTTGGTGACAGAGACTTACAGTTGCTTTACGGTGTTTGCAATTACACACAGTATGGGTTCATCACAAGCACGTGTAAAAGTGTTTAAAAACTGTGACCTGTACACAATCAAGCTTTTTTTACTGTAGAGAATGTCAGTTGCGGGGATTTTTTTTTTGTGATTAACACATGGCCTAGGAACACACATGCAGACTATTTTTAAACTAATCACATAAATCAAAATCAAAGGACTTTTTTTTCATTTTCACATTAGTTTCTAAAGAGTTTTTGTGAGAGTCTTAAAGAAACGAGTACATAATCTAAGTTGCTTTGAAAACACCAAACTTAAATCACCTATTACTTGCATGCGTTTCTTGCTCTTAGAGATAAAATTATCCTTTAAAACTTAATTAACAAATCACACTCTTGCATCGAAGAGTTCATAATGTTAAAACAATAGGAAAAAAAAAAAAACAAATATTTGTGCAAAATATTTCCTGCATCAGCAAGTAGGCATGTTGATACAAACAGCTGGCTGCACTATGTTGTTTCTTTTTGGCAAATACATTGCTCTAGAAAGTTTGCACTCCAATTTCTTCTCTCTTCCCAAAGGAACTCAGTTTCTGTCACAGTAATCTCTTTTGAGGAGAGAAACTGGCTGATATAGAAGTTAAACGTTTAGAACATCTCTGCCTTGTATTTGTTCTTCAGTAGGTAGTTGCAGTGCATGCTATTCTGCTGGAGATTTTCGTTTGTTTTACAGGAAGTGATGCATGCCCTAAGACAGACTTGGCACACGAGTTGCTTTGTCTGTGCCGCTTGTAAGAAGCCATTTGGGAATAGCCTCTTTCACATGGAAGATGGAGAGCCATACTGTGAGAAAGGTATGGCAAACAGGATGCTTCTGCTTAGTAATCATGTGCTTTATGTTGTATGGAAGCAACATACGAATAAAGCAATTGCTGAATAAAATAAACCAGCTACCTATCCAGAATGGATCTTGCTTCCACTGTCTGCATATACAAATGTTTCCTTCTTGGTATTTTTCTCCACTTTCTGATAGACTGGCAGAGTGCTGGTCTTTTTGCCTCTATGTTCCAGAGCACTTTACCTTTCATTTATCTCCCTCCACTTTTGCTCCTGTCCCCATGCCTTGCCTGGTAGATTCTATGCACCAGAAAGCTACCTATTGCAGGGGCAAGAAACTCTTCTGGTAGTGCATCAATACAGCATCAATACAGTATGTGTGGTTTGCTGCCCTTATTTTCTCTACTAAGTTGTTTAATACTTCTACTCCCCCCCACAATTGATCAAGATATGAGAAGAGCTCTGCCCAGATGTGCAACACATGGTAATACAGATTTTGCTTTTTGAGTGCTGGAACAAATGAACTGCTTCTTGCCAACTAAGATCAGAAAAGGTCAGGATTTCCAAAAGTATAGAAAGAGTAACGTGGTTTAATAACTGGAGCTTGCCATGCAAATGAGTTGCCTGACAGGGTCAGGAAGCAGGCAAAGGTTAAACTGGTATTCCCACTGTAAGCTCAGCCTTATCCATTTAACATGCTTCTGGCCTAGTTCTCTCTGGAGATGCAGTCTTTATGGCTGTACAAATCAAATTTTACATAACAGAGTAACTCTTAGTGAAGAATGAAAATCCTACATGACTGATTTGGTACCTACTCTTTAAAGTTGGAGGCTTTCCCATAGCCTCTAATTACTCTCACAAATTCCATAGATGTTTTGAGTTTTTGCTATTCTTTTCCAAGGCAAGGTAATTCCATATTGGACATGATATTCAAAATAAAATTGTGTTAAGCAGCCAGTGTGGGGTTTCTGTAACGTTCTTTCTTAATGCATAAAAAGCGTAGCATTTCAACATTAAATAGATGACATAAATCTACTCGTGGAAACTTAAACTATGCTCCTACACCACCCTTAAAGCTAACACTCACTGGCCATTAGGTTGTGCTTTGTATGACCATATTTGTCCGTATAAATAGCTTCCACATACATTAAAGCTAATGTAAAACTAATGTGAGAAACATAACTTTGAATTTCATGCACTTTTTATGCTTGTTCTGTGTTTGTGATGACAGCTTGTAGTCCTGTGCTGGCATAGGATGCTGCACTGAATTTGTATTTAAATAATGAAAAAAGCAGCTCTAAAATTTCATTCTGGGAGGGGTTCACTGAATGTAGTAGGAAACTCTGGGCAAAAATAATAAAAAATCTTCACTAGAAACTTCATTTCTCTTGGGCGTAATATGATTATGTTAAAGAATTTTTTCTAAATTCACTGTTTTTGTTTGTTTGTTTTTAGATTATATTGCTTTGTTCAGCACAAAATGCCATGGCTGTGATTTTCCTGTTGAAGCTGGAGATAAATTCATTGAGGCCCTTGGACACACTTGGCATGATACCTGCTTCATTTGTGCTGTAGGTTCTATACCAAATACTATCTAATTTCTTTATGCTTTTATCGCAAGTTGTTAAGTAACTTCAGAAGATCTGGAAGCAGAAATGACTAGCATATGCCTGAGGATGCAGAGGGATTGAATTTCATTTTTTACTTGCAGATGGGGTGGAATGGGAGTAATTTCTCTTCTCTGTAAATTTTTATTAGAATTATTAAATTTGACCATGACAAGTGAATGCTTTTTAATCAACCATACAGTTTTAGAGAATCTGTATGTACAGTTACAAATAGCACTGTTTGCTATTATTCTTTCCAGTATTTACCAAATAAATATAAATCTGGATATAGAATAAGTTAAAACCATACTGAAGAGGATAGCCATAATTTTACAAAGCAGCACAGTTTACAATTCTATTTAGAATGCTTGATGAAACTTGCAACGGGGAGTCTGTTTAGAGAGAATGAACAGTAATGAACAGAGAAGTTGGTCACACTCTTCAGTCTGTGGCATGCGTACAGCTATATAGTGTGGCTGTGTTCAATGTGCACAAAGTAGTAAAAGCCATATGATAAATGGTACTTTTCATATAGATCTAATGCAGCTGTGCTGCTCCCCAGTGTATTGTTCCTAAGGTAGAAATAGTTAGAACATCTAATTAGTTAAAAATAGTGTGTTGGCCACCACAAGTGAGAATTTCTAACATTTGTTGAACTTTAAAATTCAGGTTGAAGAGTAGAAAGTATAAAAACATTCATAAATATCTTAGGCTATGCTGGCTACTGGTCTTTCAAGGGTACATGAAGTTAGTAGCACAATGGTGTTCTGTGAATATGGAAATTTCTTTGAAATTCTAACATAGAAAGCAATACCAAGACAGCCATTTTCCTTCACAAACTAACAGCTATTAGTCACTTATAAAAGACACTTTACCTGGACACTTCCTGTTCTTTTTTGCTTGTTCATTTAACTGGATCCTTATGTATTTATTTAATTAGTAACCCAGTTTTTAGCAGAGGTGAAATCTGTTTAATTAATGCATTTCTCACAGCTGTTTTGCAGGAGCTAATTTTAGTTTCAGTCAGCTAAAAGTCATATGAAAGTAAACAAGTGACCTTTTTGATAAGCTTTTCCTTCTATCCATTCACATGGTTTTCCTTCTACATGAAGTGGCACATCACTGAGGTCTTAAGCCTGACATAAGCATTTGGGACCACGTCATTATTCTTGCTCCTAGATTCTGATGTACTGACTTCCTTAAGTGGTTCTGGTTAACTCTGACTTGGCAAGTGGTGTTGCAGTGCCCTGTGTGGATATCCATACAATTCCAGGGCAGTTAAAACTGATCTAAATCTGGGCTGCCCTGCCCTCAGCCATGCATTTTCACAAGCTTTATGTCAACACTGGCACTTACGCAGCCAGGCAGTGAATTCTATTGGTTGAAAAAGAACCTGGTAAGAAGTAATTTGTTTTCAGTGCTATCAGCTGTCTGAATGATTCATTCCTTGATCACATAAACACCAATATCCGGACAAAGTACTGAAGGGAATGAGTATCTGTTGGTACCCTGGCAGGGTGGTACCCCTGGGACCATAGTAGCTAACCAGAGCTGTTAAAAATTGTAAAATTGTACATTACAAGGATCAGAATTCAGGTCTTAAAGTCTGAGCCAGCTGCATGTGCTTGAGTGTGCCACTATTCCTTGAGGTCTGCATAGGCACTATGGACGTGCCATGCTGAAGATGGTTAAGTGTCCAGACTTCATCTTAATGGAAACTAGTGGATAGTGGTGGCAGGAAAATACAGAGGTAAGAGCTGATGCAAACTAAAACCTAACTTAAGCATGGAGTAGGCAACCTGCCAGGGCATGCACTTTGACCCAGGAAATCAAATGTACTCATCAATCAAATGTATCAAATGTATCAAACAAATCAAATGTATTGTGTTGTCTAGGCATAGTCAAAGAAATGTGTGGGGGAAAAAAAAAATACAGTTCAAATTGATAATCACATTTATTTCTTTTTTTCTCCATTTCTCTGTCTCTCTCTTTTTTTCCTCTGTGATTTCTGACTGTATTTATTATTAATTCTAGGTATGCCATGTGAATTTGGAAGGTCAACCATTCTACTCCAAGAAGGATAAGCCACTGTGCAAGAAACATGCCCATGCCATCAATGTTTAAAAAAAGATTTGGAAGTCAGTAATGTTGGGAAAAAGTGATGACTAACTGGGCAATTACAAAGTTGATATCCATGACTAGCATTTCTCTTGGTAAAAGCTAGGAAGTTGATACTTCTGAAGTTTAATTTTAATCTTTCTTATAAGCAGAACATGCATTTGCATGGTTCATACAAAAACCTACTGAATGAATAATCAAAAACTAAAGAACTAGTCCATTTGAAAATAGATTATTAGTGCAGCAGTTTGAAGAAATATTGATTAAAACCTGTAATATAAAATGGAATATAGAAATACAGTTTCAAATGAACTACCCACTGCGGTTTTACTGCTTAGACCACACACTAGTGTTTAAGAATAACAGGAAAAGTCCTTTTTGTAATAACTCATTTTCTTTCCTACAAAGAATAAGTGCTACATGAACAATAATATGTAGAACCAAAGGCCATAGCTTTCAAAGGGAAATAAATAGGCTAGGGTTTTCTCTATGAAAAGTGTGTGCTATTCCATTATGTTGTGGTGCTACCTCATAGCATCAAATACTTTAGATTCTTTCCAAATAAGAAGTTTGCCTTGAATGCATATGTAGCTGGGAAGCCTAGGAGACAATGACTAACCTAGTTTGAGAACGAAGTGGAAACAGAATTAACTAACTCCTTCCACACACCCGTAAGATTGAGAAAAGCCAGTTGGGTCAACCTTGCTAGTGCACTGGGCTTTTACATGGGTCGTAGATACCTCACTTTTAAATCATAATGGAAAAGGGCAACTGGCTTTTCCAGCTTGCTCTTAAATTGAATGGAATAGGGCTGGCTGGAAAGGAACTATGGCTATTAATTCAAAACCAGATTGCCTTTCCTCTTGTGGAAAAAAAAAAACATGGAAAGTTGCTTTGGTTTCTAATTCCCATTGATATCAGTGGGAAATCGCAATCTACATCTGAATCTTCACATTGATTAACAATGACTCACTTCCATCTACTACAACTAGGAAGTGGTAAATAGCTTGCAAAAGTTCCCTACTCTATCCTACAACTTTCAAGTTGCTCAAACGTTTATCAAACTTTTTTTTTTTTCTCTCCCAAAAAACAATACTTGTAGTACTGGTAATGATTTTGAATTTTTGATATCAATGACTTTTGCATTGGAGACAACAGTTCTGTCTAATAGAAAGTGGACTTAAAATGGAAACCCTGATCACTATTCAAATTTTATTGATTTGTTTAAATGAGAATTGTGATTGTGTGTTGACAGCTTATAGTACTGACAGTTTTGAATTAGTATTGCTGAGGCTGAGTTCTGTGGGCCACATTCTGGTGCCACCTGCACCCTCTTGTACCTTCTGTTTTGAGTCACCAGGAATGACTTGT
Source organism: Oxyura jamaicensis (assembly GCF_011077185.1). Taxonomy (NCBI): domain Eukaryota; kingdom Metazoa; phylum Chordata; class Aves; order Anseriformes; family Anatidae; genus Oxyura; species Oxyura jamaicensis. The sequence goes on from NC_048898.1 coordinate 8,819,600, forward strand.
CATTGTCTGCCTTTTCCTTCCTATGGGTAATGCCCATTTTAAGAAAATAGGTCTTTTTAGTGATGAAAAACTACCCAAAGCTTTAGGGAGAAGTGGGGGAAGGAAGAAATAGAAGAAAATTGGGGTTCTGAAATGTGAATTGTTAGCTTGGAGGCAGTCCACATCTTGGAAAAAAATAACCTAAACTGCCTGTGGCAATTCTGACATGTATGACCTGAGTTTATTCAGTAGGTATCATAGTTCTCTCACTGATCCTAGCAGTGATCTGATCTGAGTGCTACAGGGTCAGATTTTTTACATATGAATTATTCTAAAATTATTACATTATATGCAAAGCCTTTTGTTTTTCTATAGCAAACACATTTTCTGTTTTCAGTCAGTGCTGGGCTGGTGTAAATCTGGTTCCATTGATCACAAAATCCAAAGCTCTGGGCTTATAATATTCTCTAGAAGAATTAACTGTAGTCGTGAAAATTAAATAATTATCAATCATATTTAACTTCATTAAATACCTTTTTTAAACTATGAGACAATTCTATATTTCCTTTTAATTTTTGAATGCCATCATAAAAATGGTGTGAATTATTCTCTATTATTTAAGAGAATTTATATCAGCATATTACATACTAAGACTGCATTGAAGATGCTCTGTAGGCAGATTTCTGTGTTACCCACTGACTGGGACTAGTCTCTTACTATCAGCATCAGACTCTCAAAACAGGGAGTCAGACTCCTTGGCAGGACACAAAATACTAGGGCATGTGACGCCTCAGGAGTTTCATGATCTATTCTACATGTGTGTGTCTCTCTCCCTCTCCACCCTCAGTATCCCTAAAAGCTCCCTCTCTGCTGTCACTGTGAAGGAGTGAAGGTTATAACTATGATTCTATCATAACATTTTGGAGATGGCCAGAGAGGAACAGCTGCAGCTTTGGCAGGGGTACAGTCTGTGCAGAGATGGTGGTAGGCTGCAAGGCTGGGACTGCTCCTTTTTTCCTCCCTGTTTACAAGGAGATTGCTGGCTGAAGTGGCCCAGGTCAGCCTGTGAGGAGCTCAGGTGCACAGTGGTGTGGGACATAGGAGGACTTCCATCAGGGCGGGGGAAGTGGGGCTTGGATCGGAGAGGGCAGAGCACCCACAGCAGCCAGAATGTGGGGGCTTGGGAGGCCTCCAGTTGGGTGTGGAAAGGTGAGGCGTTGAGGAGAGGGGGAAAGTCCTTACTGAAGCTGGGGCTGGAGGAAAGGAAGAGCTAGATAAGGCCAGTTGCACAAAGTTGACATATTAGATACTCGGGGTGGGGCAGAGGGTGAAAGGGAGGAATACCTAGGATGACTTGCTACAGTCAAGGAAAGGTCTTGTAGCAAGAAATTAGGGTACATACAAGGAGCTCACATATGAATGTATACAGAAGGGGTGAGCAAAGAAGATCCAGGATCCCACCTAGTAATTTTGAAGTCAGCAGTGCAGAAGGGTGAATGCAATATGTTTAAGTATAGCTGAGCTAGCTTGCGGAGTTGCAACAGAGAAAATGCAGCAGCACAGACTTCAGTGGGAGCTGTACTAACTTGACAGAGTCCTGAAAATTTCCTTGGACAGCTAATCTGCACTGCAATGCATGCCCTGACTCCAGCTGGTGTCTGAGCAAGTGAGATTAAAGCTAGTTTACATATCCCTGTATGAGGTACAGTGATATCTCTGAGTGAAGAACAGAGATACCCTGAGGATTATCATGTAATAAATTTCCTGTTTTGACTTGTGCTGCTTCATAATATGGTCCAAAAGTAGGGAATCCACTTACCTGCCCTTGATATCTATGATATTTTTTTTGCACATATCCAAACCAGAAATTTGTGAATAGTAGCATAGTATTTTAACTTTCACAGGGGTAGAATCCCACCTAACTGCTGATACTCTTCTGCCATATCTCACCTTTGTGATATGGGGGGGAAGAATCATAGATAGATCTGTAATTCAGAATAGGGCCCTGCAACTATCACTGAATATAAATGCTGTACAAAAATAGTGTTTGCAAGATGAATAATGTGTACTTGTTTATGTTTTATGTCTTGTAACTGATGCCTGGGATAAGTCGTAAGTTCCTCTAAATATTTATATTCATTCTAATTAACGTGGGACTTTACATAATAAAATAAACATCCTGGACCTCTGAATGATCAAATAAGAAGACCTGTCTTTCATCTAATTAAAAAGTGTTCAGTTTCTTTTCAGTCAGAGGCTTCAAAAATGATCTTAATGCTTATTCTCATTTTCTGCTGTTTTTGCAGAAATTAATAAATATAACATTTACAAAGAAGACTTTGCTTTTATTATCTGAAAAAAAAAGCAGAACACTGACCTGACTTCTTCTTCATGTTAGTTTTTAGTGTATTGGATTCACACATAGCACATTTCTAAAATTAATTTAAAACAAGGAAAAGTATTTTACTTTGGTCCTTCAGTGGTCAGCACTTCGGGAGAAATCTTTTGTTAAAGACTACTCATATTTATGTTAAATAATGTGAATGTCCACAGCACTGAACACATTTATTAGCGTTTAATGCTGGGCACACTAATGTTTATTGGCAAGACTTGTCTCCAGGTAGCAGATATTAATTTGTTTAGTATTTATAAACATTGGAATTTGAAACGGAGTGATTTGTTGCCTGCAGTGATCATACTAGAAGTCTAGGTTTTATAAAATATTGACATGTCAACTTGATGCCACAAGTGCCCTTGCTTTTAGATACATATTTTTATTAAGTTCCTAGTTATTTCAGAAACAGAATATAGCATGGTTTATGAGGTGTGAGTAACTGTACTCTGCATGGATTATCTGTGCCAACATGAATAAAACAGTCTAGTAATAAAAGAAATGTACAAATACATTTAAAGCTTTATGATTTGGGTATATTTATTAATATAGCATGTGAACAGCTGACAGCTTTTAGTCATGTAGTACTGATAAGAAAGAGTATACAAGGTTGTATTCTCTACTTCAGATTTGAAAATAAAATTAAAAGCATTGGTTTCAACTTTATTGTATATCAGTCTTGAATGTTTTATTAACCAAATTATGCTGTTTTAAACAAATGTTAGTGTGCTTAAAAGATGTAGTGTACTAACAGTACATGTTGTAACTTAGCACGACTTGTATATTCACAGACCTTATTGTGTCAACAACTACTGTTTATAGTAACTTTACAAGGAATGGGTAACTTCTATCTTGGGTTACATGGATGCATCTGAGAACAAAGTTTGATTGCCTAAATTCAGGTGGGTGTTCTTCCGTTCCTTAGCAGAAATGACTTGAAATAATATACAAAATGCTTTAAATGTTCTCATTGAACTCTAGTGCCAAAAAGTACTTCCAAATGAAAGGATATCTTCATATAGCAGCATGGCTTATTAGAACAGCCATTTTGTGCATTCCTAATCCACACCCCTCAGGCATGCGGTATTTTTAAAGATACAACTAATTATATTAAACCTAATTAAAAACTTAGATAATAAATGGACAGACTTGGCTTTAGATGGCATTTCAAAGTACAGCATAAGGAACTGAAACTTTGCACTCTATTTTATACCATAATTTCTGTTTACAATGTGCTTAAGGTAAAACATAATTCCTAAGAATGACTAGAACGTACCCAGTTTGCTGTCCGTTCTGAATTGCTGTTTTTCCAGATTGTCTGTTCTGACCTTTAACCTTTGCACTAGCCATTTGTGCCTAAACAGTGCACCATCATCATGGGAGTTCAGCTGTAGGAAGTGGAAGCAATAGAGGCACAGTACTATGCCAGCTAATAGGGTGCAAAAAGTGAACAGAGCAAAGTTCATTAGAGAAGGACATGGTTCAAAATAGCATGACAAGTGTTGCATTAAGAGCTTCTTAATAGAAGAGAGATTATACTTTGCTCTGAAGAAAATGGTGATTTCAAAACTATAGGCTTTGGCATTGTTTTTCCCCTTAAATAATGAATCTTAAATTCTGCCAGTTTCTGTTGATTAAGAAAGAAAGGAATGTGTGAATGAGATTGCTGAAACCATTATTGAATACACAATGAAATGCTTTGTTCTCTCAGCCAAATCAGAGTTATGGATGAGATTCAGATTATATTCAGGCACAAATTCTTTGCCGTATGCATATAAAACGTGCCCTTAGATATCTGTTAAAAATACAGTTCCTCCTCTCTTAGGAAGATTGTATCAAAGGAAAACAGAAACAAATGTATTAATAAGGACTGTCAGACTGAGTCACACGATTTTTCTGTGTAATAAGCACAACCTGATTTTTTTTTTGTCATAAGAAACTAACCCTTTGAACATGTTTTCCTTTAAAATTTTCCAGATTTTAACCGTGAGGGAATAATCAATAAATATGCATGAAGTGTCATTAATATATCTTCCTCTACTGTAAAATATTTTATAATCTTGCTACTTTAGAATTCAGATTATTTTCATTAATGACAAGTTACAGATTTTTTTCTGCTTACTACGTGCAGTGTTACTGAAAGAGTTGAGGTCTTTCTGAAACTGAAGTTTTTATTTATTTTTCCTTTAATTACAACATGTACATTAAAAGGAAAAATATAACTTTCGGTTTAATAAAGGTGATGGTCCTTGTGGAAGGAATACAGCTTGCTACCATATAGCTAGGAAAATTGCTATTCTTTTGGTATGTTTTATTCTTATGGTGCATTATAGGGGTTGTTCTGGATTTCTAGGAAGCTTTATAACTATGTATATCCATAATCTCAAAGGTTCTCATTTCAGAAGAAAATAAATATTTACAGTATTTTATTAATTTTAAGATCTAATCATACATAGACTGGAAAACAGTGTTGGGATCAAGGTTTAGCTTGGTTTAAAGGCATCTTAATGCTGATGAATGCAACCATGCATAAATGCATGTATGGAACATATGCATGAATTAAACAGCAGACTCAGAATTGAGTCTCTGGTTCCCTTTAACTGGATGCATTTTAAACTTGCAGTATTTCAGCCTAAATTGTGGGAGTTGTATAGTCCATTTACTATACACAGCATAATAATAAAGCATTAAACTGCATGCAGAGACCTAGCTCTTGTTGTCAAGTGTTTGTGCTTTATGAGAGAGCTCCTCTAGACTTGGCAGAGCATGGGAGATGTGGAAGCAGAAAGAAGGGCACACTTTCAAAAAATCTGGATTCATATAAAAAACCACACCACTTCAGATGACAAATAAGAACTTTATTTATGCATTATAAACAAAAATCAAATACATTTCACAACCAGATGTTGTTCTGCAGTACCTAATGCCAGTGGTAGGCCTGCATCTTCCGTGACCATTTTTCTTTTTCTTCCTGGAAATTCTACCCCGTGCTGATTCTGAGGACGTAATAAATTTGTCTGTTTTCTGCACATGTGGAAACCTGAACTGAGTTACTGTTACACATGCTTGCAAGCTGTGTAATAATTTGGGGTAGGAAGCAAAGTAATGTGCTGTGAAGCTAGTGGAAATGTACTCAGCCTAATGCATCCTGGAAATACCAGATTTACTGAGATTTATTGTGGATACACAATATATATGACACTTACTGAAAGTTTCTGCTTTACTGGATGTACATTACATAGCATCTATGCTACACTACACATACTTTTGGCCAAAAAATCATTGCAAGAAATGGGGTAGTCCTAGCCAGAGGTGTTCAGGTTCTAGCTATCACATCAAATACAGCGTACCTGAATCTAAACTCTTGTTATGGAATAATGACAGAGCACAGTTAGCTTTTGAGACCGTATTTCCAATGCCAGCTGCTGCAGCAAAAGCAGCAGCAGCAAAATGTATTTTATGTGGATGATGATTTTCTGCCATCTGTCTCACGTAGACCAGTTTCTGCAATGGCAGCTTTTCTGAGTTGGCATTCTGCAGTTACTTTTCTATGACCCTGACTAGACTGAATTCAAATTTGCAAAGATTCCGGTTCATTTGGCAGAATTTATTTGTGCTCATGTTGAAGGACTCCACTATTCCCCCACATCACTTATTTGGTGATGTTATACACCTTATGGATTTTAAACAGGTTGGTGGTGTTAATTACACCTATGCATGCCTATGGTTAGGAGGAACATCCTTAAAGATTAAATTCTTAGTAACAAATACAAAACAGATTTTCCCCCTTTTATGGACTTACGTGGCTGTTGGAGACTTCACTGATTTTCTAAGCCATCACAGAAGCTGCTCTCCGTCTGGAAGCTCCCTAAGAAGAAAAGTTCAGTGTTACTAAAAAGTAGATATTAAATTCTGGGGGCAGCATATATAACAAGGGACAAGATTTGCACTATTTTGTACAACCTCAAACAGTCTTTGCTCTCCCACAGTTCTCACCAAAAAAAAAAAAAAAAGTGCGTAACAGAAATGCTGGGCTGTTACTACTGCTTCCTAACTCTGGGTAAGACTCCTCATCCCATCCCCCTGCAGCTTCAGGAACTTTATTGGCACAGAAGGATATAAATTACATCTCTGTGTGCCAGCTTCAGAGAATCTGGCCACAAAAACTTAAGCTGAGAAGATTTTTACTCATCCTGCTAACGAACAGTGACAAAGTCTTCTGGTTTCTTCTGATCTAGTAACATTAAAAGAAAAAGGAACAATCTTCAAGCCGAATGTTTGGTTTGGGCTTTTCATTATTAAGTTCCACTACTTAAAGTTGAACCATTGCTATCAAAGAGGGCACATGTGAAAAGAATAAAGTTAGATATAAATGTGTGTGAAAACGTAGAGAGAAAGTGCCATTAACATTACGATTAACCACCCAATTTACCCTTCCTTTATTCATCACAGGATAATTCATTGTAACTGAATTAATGGTGAAAGGTTCAGTAATAGGCCTTCCTAAGGAAACAGGAGCAGTGTATCAGGATATCCTTTTTCCGCCCCAGCGTACCAATACTTTCAATTTTATATACAACGGAAGCAATTAATTGTAACACAAAGAAGCACAGCTGCGTTTCCTGATGGCCACACGTGCAATAGCTACATTGTTTAGCATTTTGAACGTGTACACTGAGCTGTTCAATTGCTTTGAACATTTTATATTTTGGGTAGTAGCTTTTGAATTTATAATGGCATTTTAATATGCTAGTATCTTAGATCCAATCCTGCATTCTTAATCAGGTAATGTTTTGCTGATGTCAGTGGGAGTTTGAACTGAATTAGGTATAGCTGCCAAATCCTGAAATGTGCAGACACAGGCCATTTCTCACTAGAAGCAAAGGAAGTTATAGATTGTTTGCTGGGAGTTGCTTTTAGTTGCACGTGATGTTTTTTTTTAAACTTGTTCAAGTTCCCGTGCATATTCAGGTATCTTCAGGACTGAGGGAGAAAAGCTTAATTTCTATGCTTTAAATTTCATTACACATTTTTAGATTAGGTGACTGCTGTGACTGAAATACAAGCGTATCCTTTTCTTTTTGATCTAGTAGACCTGTATTACATTGTTTGTATGAGAGTATGGAAAAAAGAGGTAAGGGGGAGTATTTTGCTGCATTTCTTCTTATTTACTGGTGAGGCATTCGTGGTTAATTATAATTACTTGGTTCATTTGTTTTGTGTAGGATTCAGATCTCTTTCATTCTAACAACCTTGGAAAACAATGTTTTCAGTTCTGTAAATGTCCCTCTTTGTAAATATCAACACTACCCAACACTGCCAGCAACAAAACTGCCTGAATCCACACCTCTTGAGGACAGTTATATTACGACAGACTTTTTTCTGTACTATAAATAGTTCTCCTTGTTTAACAGCAGGCTAAAGACCATTTTCTATTTTAGCATTCAGTTTCTGTAGCTGAAAAGGACAGTGGTCAAGAAGTGAATTATTTGTTAAAAAGGCTTGAAGAGATGAAGCCTCAGCATCAATAGGAGAAAAGTTAATGATATGTTAGAGAAAAGTTACGATATGGTTTTGGATCTAAGGATTACTCAAACTTGTAAAAGAGACTAACAAACCCCTCCTACAATGAAAGGTAGAGAACCACAGACATATGTCAATGTATTACAAATATTCTCAGAGAGAAGCTGATAAGTAAAGTTTCCTTGCAGATCATTTGGCACTGCAGAGTGGCAGTTAATTCTGAATGTCATTTTTAAAATCAGCACTAGACTCTAACACTAAACACCTAATCTTGTCAGAGCAAATGAGAACTTTATAGATTTTATTTGCTTGCATTTAGGGGAAAACACATTACTAGCTTTCCCCCCAAAAAAACAACAACAACAACAAAAAAAACAAGGCATAGAAAGAAAAGAAAAATCAATATAGGAAATTTGGTTCTTGACTGCAAAATGTCTCCTAGAGCACTTGTAAAATCAGGCAAAATACTCCCCTTACTACAGCCTTTGGCAAGATGCAGTTGTGGTCCCTACTGCACAGCTCATTAAGGAATCCGTTTGCATCCCACAGCAGCTGCCTAAGGCACGTCACAGGTACAGACAGCTCTTATGTCCTCCTTCCTCGCTGTCTGCGTGCACAAGGGTAAAGAAAAATCTGGTCGGCAGAGACCAAGAAGGAACCCTGGAATACACCAAGTGCTTCACTGTGGGAAGAGTTTCCTGTTTCCTCCTGCCTGTGCTCTGCACATTGAGCTGGCACTCTCTGGAGTCTCTCCTGTCCTGCCCCATGCTCAGTCCCACATCACGCCCTTCGGGCTGAAGGTTGCCCGGGACTTGCGGTGATGATGAATACTTCTTCCTTTTTCATATCAGTGCTTCATGAGGAGAAATTTGTGCAAAACACCTTCCCTCCCACATTGATTGATTCTGCCTTATTGAATTAATTATGCTTACATTTAAAACATAATACAACCCATGACATGTCTAACTAATAGCTCAATTAATGTATAATCAAAAGAATGTGTTTTCAGGTAAAACAGTTCTGGAAAAAGACAAAGCCAAATTCACATCGTTTAAAGTGAAAAAATTGTGTCCCTGTCTGAAGGGCAATATTCTTTTAATATGTAACGTGGAATATTTATTTTTGTAACAGTAACAGAGAAGCACTCGTCTAATTGCAAACAGTTTTCAAGAATGCATTTGGACCACAGATTTTAGACATATGAATTCCAGAGACTGAAGTGAAGAAGGATCTACAATGATAACATCCTATCACATGGATGACCTTCTACCTATACATATGCCTTTGTTCTTAAAGATCTTTTGATATTTAAGATTTGCAGTTCCCAAGTGATTCCAAGAACTAATAAGAAAATTCTGGAGAGGAAATGACAAAGAAAGCAGCTGGAAGGCTATCCAAAAATCATTATTTTAGGTTTGTAATACAGCTCTCTTCATCCTGACAGTCAGTCTTGAACTGCTCTTTATGTGTTTCATGCTAGGCTTCCACAGCCCATCCTGGCCAAGTGCAGAACGAACACATGTTTATTTTCAGATTTTCAGACTGCAGTGTCTATGAGCGTTGCTCTATTAACAAAATAAATACCTCATGTTACCAAAACCTGACGTGTCCAAGTTTTTGCAGATTCCTAAATCCTGACCAGGTGAGATGTCTGTTACTGATAACTAGCTGACTGAAACCGTGCGTCTTTCTGAGTGCCTATCACCTACGTATTTGTCTTTGATTTAAACAGGTATCTTTACCTATCCCAGAAGGTAAACAGAGCAAAACAGGTTTGATTCTTCGTGTTATCATTGACAAAAATCTGAGGTTAAATTTTCACAGTTTCTCTCGTTAGGGGAAATAAAACTAGGCTCTTGCATCACCAGGTCGAACGTCTCGCACATCAGTATTGGCGAGCAATCCCCTCTTCTCACACTGTTGTATGACTGTCAGTGCGGAATTTTAATGTAAACACATTGTTTTCATACTTTTGTTGTTAATCCATACATTTCAAAAAATCAGTTTATACCTATACCAAATTGGAACCATACTGTATGTAAGTACTGCACTGTTTTGAAAGATACCAGTACTTTCCACGCGATGTTTCATCAGACATCCCTCGCAATCCTGTGATCCAAATACCTTTTAAGGTTGTTATGATTCATCATTTTACATCAAGATTCAGCTCTGTCTCCTACAGCACATATATTATGATAACGTAGTTTACTTTTACTGAATTTATTTTGTGATTAAGACTAGTATTTACACAGCCCGATACTCCTTACTAAATGCAGCAAAAAGACATACTGGCATGGCAACGCAAACCTCATCCTCAGCAACATTATTTTTGACATGACAGGGGCTATCACTTGAGTGATAGCACTTCAGTGCCTGACTGCCTTCAAGAGTAGGAGCCGAGACAGTAATTTCTGTGATTTGCAATTTTACTTATCAGAAATTGGTTGAAAACGATTTATTTTGTACAAGGTTCAAATTAGTTTTGTTTTGATCAAACAAATTTCAAGGCTAGTGCCTTTTGCTGGATCCAGGCACACTGGATTCAAATCACTATCCAACATCTGAAAAGCCCAGGACTGTATTACCACGCAGATTATTATTTAAAGAGATGCTAGCTCTAACAGCTTTGGTTCTGCTTGGGAGCACACACACGCATGTTGCATTCTTCTTCCATATTGAGTGTCTATTCTGTTGCTATAATCTGATAGTAGACAGAGTGGAGGAACAGCAGACTCATATTTTCCTCTGAAATTATAAACATAAGCATACAAGTTCTGTATTGCTTGGCATGAACACCGTGATCTTTTCTTTCTTGCAGGCTGTCTTTGTTTTGGACACCAACGGATTTTTCTGGATCATCAGAATTTTTTTTCTAAAAGTCTATTAAGGCAAGACCTGTATTTTTAAATGCCGCTCACTGTAGTATCTGGCCACCTACAGTTACTAGGTGTGCCTTTAATTGCCTGCATTTTAAAAGAGTCTGCAAAGGCGATAGGTTTGAAATTGCATTTCCTCTTTTGTCTTGCTATATGGGACAGAACTATAGTGAATGTGAGAGTGCTGAGGTGCCATCTCTGGAGCGGAGTACACAATACAGATCCTATCTGATACTAGCACACAAACGAGCTGGACTGTGGAGAGGCCATCACAGTGAGCAAACCACTGTTTCTCACAATATATGCACATGCGGCTGTTTGGCATCCTTGAGTGAGATTGCTTCTCAATTGGTTACTCTCTAGAAACAGTTTATCTGGGCAGGCATCTTGACACTAGCAATTGCTGATTATTAAAGGGTGTTTGGGGCTACAGCAAAGGGAAAGTCAGTGGGTTTTTGTTATCCATATGTCCCCATAGTTGGCTTCACGTACCAAGTTCTTGATGCCAAAGAACCATGTAATGGGACAACTGAAAGGCAAGACCATGTCAACAACACAACCGCTGCCACTTTGCTGAGTGAAGGATTAAAAACAGCAAGCAGGGTGGGAACTGTGCAGTCTCCTTGTCATATGGCATACTGTCATTAAGGCTCCTTCTGCACTGCTCTTGGGAGACATCCCTTGAAGACAGACAGACAAATTGTTACTTTGGTAATTCACACTAATGACGAGGAGCTTGGAAATGCAATGCAAATCATGGCCTTAGGAAGCTCGCCTTATCAGCGAGCAAAGAAGCTCATTGCACGAGTTATAATGTATTCCAATCTAACTAACCGGGCTTATTCCTTTAGAGATACAGGAAATGGAAGAAAGCAAATAATTCTGTTCTTTGCAGCGGCACTTTCATCCCTCATGGAGGCACTGGAACGCCAGCCTTCTCAGTGCTATTTTTCCACAGAGCCAAAAGGCCCGTTCGAGGCCCTCATTTTTCCACACGCAGCTGCTCGCTGGCCGCCCGACCTCGCACGCAGGCCCCCCCTCAACTCGCCTCACACACAAGCCGCCGTCCTCATCCCCTGCACCACCTACTCTGCGGGTCCAGCAGCCCGACCCTCCTCCAGCCGGCGGCCGCATCCAGCCTGCGCCGCTCCTCCCCGGCCGCCCCCCGCTGAGGGGGCGGCGGGGCCCGGGGCGCAGCGCCGAGCCGGCTGAGGCGGCGTTGGGCCGCGGCCCGCGCTCCCGCCCGAGGAGGGGCTCCGGGGGAGGAAAAGCAGGCCCGGCCGGTTCCTCCCGGCCAACGTTATCCCGGGGAGCCCGCGGGGAGGGACGGCAAGGAGAAGGAGGAGCAGGGCGGCCGCCGCCGCTCTGAGGGGCCCCAACGGCCGCCGCCCAACGGCCGCCCCGCGCGCTGAGGCGGGGGGCGGGGGGGGGAGGCTCGCGCCCAGCGCCCCTCAGCCGCCGCCTGAGGGCGTGGGGCGGCGCGAGGCGGCCGTTGGCCG